>NC_051184.2:148662287-148709787 GCF_013339695.2 Rhipicephalus sanguineus | reverse complement strand
GTTTATTGCTCAGATGACAGGAATACCCAATCAGGTGGGGGAGGTGATGAAGCAACAGAGGGCAACATCTCCTTCAACGCATTTGCTCTCGGGCATATCGGAGTTTAATGATGGGAAGCAGGAAAGAAGTGCGAGACATATGGCTCAGGAGGAGTTTAAGCCGACAATGTCTGCCATACCTTATGTGCACAAGGTCTCGCGCCACTTCAAAAGAATACTTGAAAAAACAGGGGCGGAGGTTGTTTCTGTGGCAAGAAATAAGCTGGGGTCCCTTTGCAAGAGAGTGCATTTCGAGGGCAGTTGGGTGAAGCATGCAAAAAAGTTTGTAGAGTGCATTCAACGAGTTGTGTACTGCATTTCCTTATCATGTGGTCGATGCTACATTGGCCAGACGAGGCGTTGTCTGAAGGACCACCTCAGGGAGCATGGGAATCTCGTGCGCAGATCTGTAGGCAGCCACTTGGCAAGTCACTGTGCCAAGTGTGGGTGTACCACCATGTCTGGTGGTTGCTAAGTAATGGCAAGATATGGCGATAAGAATGCACGGGTGAAGGATTTTTTATTTGCAAGGCAGGGACCGAGCGTGCCCCGTCTGTTAAGACAGTAAATACCGTTTGAGTTGAAGTGGGATTTTAACGCGTGTCTGGCACATCCCTTTCTCTTTGTTGCTTTGTCACCTCGCCCACCTGACTGTGTATACAGTCAGTGGCGTACCAACTCGTTCGCGAGTGGGGGGGCTGGCGTCGCTCACTCTGTCCGCCACACACACACACACACACACACACACACACACACACACACACACACACACACACACACACACACACACACACACACACACACACACACACACACACACACACACACACACACACACACACACACACACACACACACACACACACACACACACACACACACACACACACACACACACCACACACACACACACACACACACACACACACACACACACACACACACACACACACACACACACACACACACACACACACACACACACACACACACACACACACACACACACACACACACACACACACACACACACACACACACACACACACACACACACACACACACACACACACACACACACACACACACACACACACACACACACACACACCACACACACACACACACACACACACACACACACACACCACACACACACACACACACACACACACACACACACACACACACACACACACACACACACACACACACACACACACACACACACACACACACACACACACACACACACACACACACATATTTCATTTCATTTATTTACCTTAAAGACTCCGGAGGGGTGTTACATAAGGGGTGGTTTAACAAACAAAAATTATAGAACTTGTCCACGAATGAATCTTGTTGAGAGAGAGACAGAGAACTGCATTTTCTCTCAATTTGACGTTATTTTTGATATTCATAAAGATGTCTGAAATCAAGGAAGAATCGCACAGAAAGATTGTGCAGGCTGGGCCGCCCTATACCTTTTGGGAATTTTACCGCCAAGTTTAAAAAGTACATCCACCTCTAACCTGTTCTTCATCTGAGCATTCCATCTGCAATCAGTTTGGCATTGTAAATACGATGAGTATGACTCTAGTACCTTAAATTCTCACAAGCTTATTAAACAAAACATGTTGACAAAGCAAGCTACTTCGCAGAAGTCTTCAGAATAAGCCCAGTGCCAATTTTTTTATTGTTGGAGCCCTCCAGGGGCGTAGCCAGAAGGGGGGGGTTCAACCCCCCCCCCCCCCCCGAAAAAAGTTTCTGGCTACGCCCCTGGAGCCCTCTAACATAAAGTCTTTCTAATCAAGAATGTCGCGGGCGCAGCCACAAGGAGATGGCGCTATGTGTACCGCATTACGGGACGAGCGGGAGATCACGCGGGAAGATGTTCTCTGGGACGAGTGTGTGTGATCGTGCCTGTTGAGCTAACATGTAGCCGCGTGCTTTAATCCTAAACTGCTGTCGTTATCCATCTGCTCGTTCGTGTGCTCTGTTCTGGACCACGAAGACCAAGTTCAGTCGATCAATATTTATAGAAAGCACATTGAGCTGGTTGTGTATGCTATAAGATTGTAAATGACTACGAATTTATATGTAGGCAGGATTTTTTTTGGGGGGGGGGGGGGGAGGAAGGTGCCCTAGGCCTAATTGTTCGAAAGAAAGTCTTTCCATGGCAAAAAGAAAAAAAAACGTTGCACGGGAATATAGAAGGCTCGACGAATTTTTTTTTGGGGGGGGGGGGGGGGGGGGGCTGCCCTCCCCCTCGCCCCCTTCTCTACGTGCCTGATGCTAGGACACCATGCTTGTGTCCCGCACACGCACCCGAAAGGCCTCCAGGACTCCGGCCGCCCCGAAGAACGCACCACAGCCAGGCAAAGGCAGGAAGGGTGAGGCGAGCGCCATGACAGCACCCCCCACTGCCCCTTCATCCCTGTCAGGAAAGTCGGCCCAGCAGACAACCGCGGCCATCTTCTCGCCGCCAGCCTCGTCGCAAACGCACCCAGAGAGTCAGCAACGCTCTCCCCAAAACCCGCTTCTGGAGCCAACAGGCAGCAGCAACCGGGAGGAATGCTGTACACAGCATGACAAGATCACGTTCGCACCCTCACAGCAGGAGAGCGAGACAAACAACCGCAGGTCACCCCCGCCACAGACACCCCCTTCCTGGAAGCACACCGCGCCCCCTTCCTGCTACCCCGCCGATCCTCCCGCGGACAGCAGCCCAGAGGAAACCGAGGAAACCCGCCTGGCCGGTTCGCCTCTTCCCTCCTTTCCCGCAGCCGCTGATGTCACGAGGTCCCCTCCGAAAAAGGCAGCCTCCTCTCTCGGCACAGCCAAGACAGCGGCGGCCACCCTCGTCCCCACTCCAGCCACCACTGACACCATGGAATCAACTGGAGCAGACGAACAGGTGATCCCTCCTGACGCGGCGGCCAAACAGGCGACGGAGAGCGCTGGGGAAGGGAAGCAGCCCCCCTCCCAGCACGCCGCTGGAGGAGGCAGCATTCCGAGTTGCGTCATGGGCAAGCTGGCTGTAAGCGACGAGGATGATGCGTTCCCCTCGCCTCCCTCCACCGGCGCCCCTCCTGGCACACCCCTCTGCGCTCCCCTCAAGCATCTCTCTCGGCCAAGTTGCGTTCTGGGCCAGCGATCGGCTAACGAACCCTTCCCCTCCCTCCCGCCTACAGGAGCACCGATAGGCACGGCACTCTGCGCACCGCTTGTCCCAATCCCGAGGCAACAACCCAAGCGTGTTGACAAAGCCGCCCCACCCTCTGTCCAAACACTCTCACAGTCACCTGGTCGCACACACGTGGACACGGTCCTCTACCGTCCTGCTGACAGGAAGGCATCCTTCCGGTCTGTGTCTCAGGAAGCCATCTCCGCCTCTCTCGCAACCATTGAAGGTGTTGTACTCGTGAGAGTAAACTTTCGCCTCAATGTTGTCGCTGCCGACGTCGCTCCTGGTACACCCCTTGATACCCTGCTCGCCACCGCCGACATCTGCGGCATCCCTGTCCGCGCAAAGAAGGCGACAACCAACACCTGCAGTGGCATTGTGTATAACGTCGATCCTTCAATAGGCGAGGACCAAATCCGTGCGAACATCACGTCGCGGCTTCCCATCCTGGAGTGCTCCCGTGCTGGCCGCAACATACTCGTGTCCTTCAGCGGGTCCAAACCCTCTGCTGACATCAAACTGTATAAACAGCGCCGCACGATACGCCCTCTACGGCCCCGCCCAACCCAATGCTCTCACTGTGGCCGCTACGGCCACACAGACGTCACCTGCACATCGGAGCGGCGTTGTGTGCGCTGTAGAGGGCCCCACGCCCCGGCTGAGTGCACGGCCGAGCGGCCAAAGTGTCTGTTTTGTGGTGCAAAACACCTTGCCACGGAACCGCGCTGCCCTCGCTGGCAAGAGGAGCGACGCGTACTAGAACTGCGCCACGAGTCGGCAGCGCCGATTTCGCGTAGTGAGGCCCTCACCCTCGCGCGGGCATCGGACACGAAGGTTTCCGGCAGCCCCGCAAGGCAACACCGCAGCTACCGGCCGCTCGCCGAGGGCCTATTCTACGCTGCCGCCACCGGCGTCACCGCCCCCGCAGCCGTGCCCCCCACTCCCACTGCCCCTGCGCCCCCCGGCCACACCACCAGTGACAATAGGGGTTCAGTTATCACACTCCTTGTGGCAGCACTCCGAGCTGCAATGGAATTCTTGCCCCATGACTGCCCGGTCCGCCCGCTCTGTGTCGCAGCGCTGGCCACTCAACTGGCATTAACCAGTGATGGCGAGTAACTACCGCCGTGAAACTAGGCCGCGCATACTGCAGTGGAACTGCAACTCACTGCGCCGCCGACAAGCAGTGCTTGCAGCGATCCTCCCCTCGCGCGGATACGACGTCCTGGCCTTCCAGGAAACGAAGGTTCGCGCGGAGGAGGTATCGCTGCCCGGCTACATCGGCTATAGCAGTCCAACGCAGTGTGCGCTGCCTGATTGCAAGAGTGTGCCGTGCGGTGACGCTCTCCACCCGTCTGGGAAGCCGCGCGCCGCGCTGTACATCCGCTCTACGCTTCCGCACGCTCTCATCCCCACGGAACAATTCACAAGTGAAACGTGTGAGTGTGTGGCCGCCGTGGTGCGCGTAGACGGTGTTGACACCTCAGTCGTGAGTGTGTATGTTTGCCCCGTCACTGCGGCCAGCTACGCATTCGTGCCGCCCCTTGTCGCTGCCCTCTCGCGCGACCACGTCCTCTGCGGGGACTTTAACGCGCACCACGTCAGCTGGGATGATCCGACTACCGACGTGCGCGGTCGGGATTTGTGCGACGCGATACACAGGGCTGGTCTCCTCGTCCTGAACAGTGGGGAGGCAACCTTCATCCGTCGCAACACGGCTGCCACTGTGATCGACCTGGCCCTGGTGTCAGAACGCTGCTCTTACGAGTGGAAGCGACACTCTGACACGGCCGGGTCCGATCACTTTCCAATCGCCCTACTACCGTGCCATCCCAGCCCTGGTGCCGTCCGCGAATACAGGGTCGTGCGCTGGCCACTCTTCCGCGAGCTGTGCACGGATATACAGTCCAGTGAGGACTTCTTTGCGCGCATCGCTGACTGTGCTGAACGTGCAACCACACGCTGTGTGGTCCCCGCCGGAACGCCATGCCCGGACATCAAACTCTTCAACCTTCGAGCAGTTCGCCAGCGCGCTCAAAGGCGGGCACTCCGCTCCTCTGGCCCCGGTGCGTGGACTGAGTATAACCGCCTCGACGCCGTGTGCCGACGCCACGCGCAACGACTGCGCGACCGCAGTTGGACGGGCGTGTGCTCCTCTCTTTGTGACCCGCGCCGGCGCCGCCGTGGATGGCACATCATGAGGGTCATGATCAACCCGAAGGTCTCGCGCTTTCCTGTCCTAGCCATCGCGGTAGCGCGCGGTATCACGGAGTTAGAGCTCGCTGAGCTCATCGCCACGTCCTTCGAACTCCCGCCTGTCGCTGCCCAGGCTTCTGCGCTCGCCTTGGTCCACACCGCCCCGCCCCTCCCACCTCCCGAACCGGCTCTTACGGCTCCCATCCGCTCCCTTTGCGAGCAGGATTTCACCCTCTCCGAACTGGAGCGGGTAATCCAAAGGAAGCGAGGACGCAGCGCCCCTGGTGCGGACGGCATAACACACCAGCTACTGAGAAACTTGGACTCCTCCCAGAGTCCTCTCTTGTTAGAGGCATATAACCAAGTTTTCTCAAGTCCACGCCTCCCGGATCAGTGGCGCTCTGCGGTCGTTGTGCCGGTCCTTAAGCGAGGCAAGCCGCCCCGCGAGCTGAGGTCGTATCGGCCCATTTCCCTTACATCCGTCGCTGGGAAAACCATGGAGGGAATGGCCCTTTACCGTCTGCAATGGATCGCGGCGGCGTGCGGCGTGTTCCCACCCGAACAGTGTGGCTTCCGACATCGCCGTGCAACAGCTGACTGCCTCGCTGCCGTCGTCAGCACGCTGGAGCAGGCCCTACACGATGGGGAGATGGCCATGCTCCTCCTGCTCGACGTCCAGTCGGCATTCGACTCGCTTCCCCACGCGTCCATCATCAGTGCTGTCCGCGCGCTCGGTGTTGAGGGCAGGCTCCTGAACTATGTGCGAGCTTTCCTCACAGACCGGACGTTTACTGTGCGCGTGGGGAGAGCGACAAGTTCATCGCGCCCCGTTAACTCTGGTGTGCCACAGGGCAGCGTATTAAGCCCGTTTCTTTTCAACGTGGTGCTCGCACCTCTCGTGAAGTGCCTCCCAGAAACGGCTGACTTCCCTGTGCGCGCGGTGATATATGCCGACGACGTAGCCCTGTACGTGCGCGGCCCCACACGGAGGTGCAGAGCTGTGCGCGACTGCATTCAGGCAGCTCTCGTTTGTGTTGCTGCTTTTTTGGAAGGCATCGGCCTGGCACTCTCTCCCACGAAGACTGAGGCACTCGTGGTGCATCCCGGATGGATGGATGGATGCTATGAGCGTCCCCTTTAAAACGGGGCGGTGACATGTCTGCCACCAGGCTCGAAGAAAAAAAAAAAAAAAGAAAAAAGCTTCCTTCTTTCATGTTGGCCTAATACCTTATCTACATTGATTAAATCTATGTTATTATACCAAAAATATAAATTCACGGTCCATCTCTCTGCCTCTTAAGGCAGAATGACCTTGTTTTTCCCCCATTATTTATTTTTGTTCTTTATCTCTACTTTTCTGCCACCAATACTCTAACCGTCTCTTACTTATTTCTATCGCGGACGTGTTCAGCTTTCCATTGTTGTCCCTAAAACCCAAGGCTTCATGTAGACTCGTGCCCACACGTATACCTGGGTGAATATCGCCACATTCAATCAGTACATGTTCCATCGTTTCCTTAGTTCCCCCGCAGCATGTACATTGTTCTTCTTCGTTACTAAATCTCGCTTTATAACTACGCGTTCTAAGGCAGCCCGACCTTGCTTCAAACAGTAAAGCGCTTCCCCTTGAATTATCATAAAACCTTTCCCTCCTTATTTCGTTTTTTCCTTTTCGGTAGTTACTCAGAGCCGGCTTGTTTTCCATCGCTGTCATCCAATAAGTCCTCTCCGCCTCTCTGACCTTCCGCTTAATGCTCCTTGTTGCCATATCGCCCGCACTGCCAGCCGTATATTTACTGGTGAGCCTCCTAGATCTTTTTCTCCACTGCGTGTCAACGCTTTTTCTATACAAATACCTGAAAACCTTCTCTGCCCATCTACTCTCCTTCATTTTCCTCAGCCTCTCTTCGAATCTCATTTTGCTCTGCGCTTCCCTCACTTCAAAGCCTGTCCATCCCATATCACCCTTTACCGCCTCATTTGTCGTCTTCCCGTGAGCGCCCAACGCGAGGCGGCCCACCGTCCTTTGATTTACATCCATTCCTGATTGCACCTCTGACTTCATGCACACCACTGAGTTCCCAAATGTAAGCCCCGGAACCATCACACCCTTCCACAGCCCTCGAAGCACCTCATACCTATTGTATCCCCATAAAGCTCTGTGCTTCATAATTGCAGCATTCCTCTTTCCCTTTGCTACCGATGCTTTCTCTTGAACCTCCATATATCTATCCCCCTCATTTACCCATACTCCGAGGTACTTGTACTCGCTTACCCTCGGTATTTTTTGGCCCTGTATTAATACCGTATGGTCTCCGTGATCATTGAATACCATCAATCCACATTTTGTTGCACTAAATCCTAGTCCTAGAGCCTCACACTCCCTTCCGCATATATCTGCCAGTCGCTGTATATCATCTTGACTGTCCGCAAATAAGACAATATCATCAGCATAAAATAGACCTGGAAGCTTCTGCTCAACCATCGCTCCGACCTGTTTGTGTGACAAATTAAATCCAATGTTGCTACCTTCTAGCGCTTTTTCCATCCTCGCCATGTACAGCATGAATAACAGCGGGGACAAAGGGCATCCCTGTCTCAGCCCCTTGCTAATTTCAACGCTGTCCTTGCTACTTATTCCTTCCCATTCTATACAAACTGTATTTCCTCGGTATATTTCCCTCAAAAGCTGTACACAGTCGTCACCTATGCCCACTTCCTTCAATATATCCCACAAAATTTCCTGATTAACGTTGTCATACGCCCCGGTGATATCTAGATAAGCTACGTATAAGGGCCTGTTTTCTATTTTAGATATTTCTATACACTGGGTAAGAACAAACAGATTATCGTCTAACCGCCTGTCGATTCGAAATCCATTCTGAAGTTCTCCCAAAATATCATTTTGTTCTACCCACGCTTCTATTTTTAATTTTACTGCCTGCATCGCCAACCTGTATAGCACCGATGTAATTGTTAGCGGTCTATACGAGCGAATGTTATCCTTTTCTCCCTTGCCTTTATAGATTAAGTTCATTCTACTTTTTCTCCAACTGTCTGGTATTTCCCTCTCCTGTAAGCACTTTTCTACGGCTTTCAGCAGTGCTTCTTTAGTGTTATGCCCGAGTTCGTTAATGAGGCTGACGGGAACCCCATCTAAGCCCGGAGTAGTGCGCTTAGGAATTTTTCCTTCGGCCTTCTTCCAATTGAATTTCTCTAGTACTACATCTTCGTCGGTTGCACTCCTTTGCGTACTTTTACTCACTGGGGGAATCCCCTGGGGGACCTTCTTGAACGAATCGGCTGTTATCTTTCGGATGTAACCTAGCGCTTCATATCCTTCCAATTTATTTCCTCCTTCATCTACCATATGTTGTTGCATTGTGACAGACTTCCTACCCAGCGCTTTTAGGTGGCTCCAAAATATCCTAGGCGCGGCCTTCTTCTTTTCGCGAATCTCTGTCATCCAGCGTTCACTTTCACCTTTAATTTTTGCCTCGACTAATTTCTGCACAATGGATTTTTGCTCTAAATATATTTCCCATATTTGGTTGACTTCGTCCTGTGGCCGCTTCTCCTTTTTTGCCTGTCTGTGCTCCCGTGATGCCTGACGTCGCATATCGATCGCTTCCCGGATTTCTTTGTTCCACCAACTTTTTGGCTTTTTCTTTCCTTTCCAACAAATAGTTTTCTTCTCTATTTCCATTTCTTTCGTGATTACATGTAGCAGCTCACTATACTTCCAGTCTTTGCCTGGTAGTTCGTCTACTTTTTCCTCGACTCTTGCGGCTATATTTGTTATTTGTTTGTCATTTAGATACGAGCTGCCAAACTTTGATTCTATGTTCTTATTTTCAGTTTTATATCCCATTTGTAATATTATGCGTTTATGATCACTACCCAAGCTGTTAATGCCTTCTTCGTCTATTCTCATCTCTCTAAGTTTGTCATATATTCCTTCTGTCATGAGACAGTAATCAATGCTCGATTGCCTGTTTCTGACTTCCCACGTGATCTGCCCCTCACACTTAGGCCCCACGTTAACTATCTCAAGACTATGTTGCTCGCAGAGATCTAGCAATAACTTGCCATTGGTGTCTGAATATCCGTCAAGGTCATGAATGTGAGCGTTCATGTCCCCTAGAAGGATTATCTCGGCATCATGACCAAATTCTTTAATATCGGTGCTTATGCATTTCACTATCTCCAGATTCTTTTCTCTGCAGTTATTGCCTGTCCACAAGTAAGCTACACCTAGCCACGTTTTCTTTCCACCTACTGTGCCCGAAACCCACATGTGCTCTGAACACGTTTGTTTCACTCTCTCCCATTTTGTTCTGCTATGAATTAGCATTCCAACCCCCCCACCTCTCCTTTCTGATGTGATCCTGTTACATCCTTCCCAAATATAATTGTCAATATGTGGTGGCTCTTCCAAGTCTCTAAGGTGTGTTTCTGTAACCGCATAAACACCTATCTGTTCCTTGTTTAACTGTCCCTCAATCTCTAACCATTTTGCCTTTTTTCTGCCACCCTGCATGTTAATGTAACTAATTGCAACACGCGCCTTCTCCCTTCTTTTACCTTTTCTCTGTTTTTTCGCTATACTACCTGTCAAAGAGTCCCCCTGGTTGTTTTCCTCATTACAAGCTACCATGGGCACCGAAGGGCCCGCGTGCCCCCCAAAAAAGCTACTGCGCGTCCTGCAAGACGCCAACCCACCTCATGGCCAAGCCTCCTATCGAAGTGTATTCCGTCTCTTCGAAAACCACCCCACCTGTGCACCTCTCTGTTTATTTCCACTACCTCGATGCCTTTCTCTCTACTCATCTGCCATATCTCTTTGTTTGCGTCGACAACCGCTCTTTGCAGGTTGCCGTCACGCACCGGTACCTCCGGTATTGTGCATACCACTATCTGCACCTGAGGGGAAATGGCGCGCATGTCATCGACCCCTTTCGCCAATGTGGTCGCTAGTTCGGCTGATTCGTTACTCAAGACGTCGTTTAGACCTCCCGCGATTATCACGAGGTTACGTCCATTAGACTTAGCTGCGAGTTTTGCGTTAGCTTGTCTCATCACTGATCCCAGCCTATGGCCCGGGAACTTTCCTATTAAAACTCGTTTGTCGCCTCTCACCCTTTCCTTGACTGCTTCTGCGCATGTAGCTAAATTCGAGTCCCCGGCGATTATCACGTGATCCGACTTTTCTGGTGGACTCTCCCGCACCTGGCCACTGCACCTGTTACTAGCGCGTGCTACTGCTGTTGTTTTGTCCCCTCCCGTTCCCAAGACTACTTCGCGGAAGGTGGGTCCTGTGTCCCTTGCACCTGTCTTTTGCAAACCTGTTTCCCCCTTCGCGCCTACCACTGTGGGGGTCGATGCCCCATTTTTCCCGCTGTCGCCTGCTTCCCTGTTCCCCGTGGCTACATTTGCTGGCATGGCTACCTTTGCTGGCATGGCTACCTTTGCCAATCCCTCCTCGGCTGACTTAAGCCTTTCCGCCATAGCCATCGTTTTTTCCCGCTCTGTCGCTACCGCTTTCTCCAGCTCGGATATTCTCACCTTGAGCTCATTCTGGGCGGCCATCATTATTTCCATCTTCGCCTCTAACTCGCATTGCTTACACTTGGCGTCAGCTCTCTCTGTCGTCTCATCCTCACAAACCTCTATTTTCCGCCCCATTCCGCATCCTGAACACTTTACGGTCTTTTTGACCATGGCTATAGAGCATTCACGCGGCAGATTAGATTAAAGCCAAACGATATCACAAAACTCCGCAAGTATGTTACACTTCAAAGCACCTGTGCACCTTTCAGCCACGTGGTGGCCAAAAAAACAAATATTAAAAAAAAAACACCCGAAGCGACTGTCACACCACTTTGTACCAACAGCACAAAGTTGTAAGCTCTATTAAGCTGCAATCTAGTGGCTTAACTAAACAAACAAGCTCGAATCATGCAAAAAAAAAAAAAAAGAAAAAGCACTTATCTGACGCTGTCATTCCGGAGCCCACGAAAAACACGTCCGTCCTCTAGCAGCCTCGCGAAGAATCCCAGAGCTGCTGCGCGCCGCCATCTACCGTGCCTTCAACTCCACGGTGCGCCGATCGTCTGGCGAAGCTGCGTGCGCTACCTCGGGCTCACCATCGACAACCGTCTACGGTGGCTGCCGGCTGTCAAGCGCATTCGCCAGGACGCCCGTCGTGTCGAGACCTGTGTGCGCCGACTGCTCGCCCGTGGTGACGGCTGCCCCCCTTCATTTGCCTGCACCATCTACGAGGCAATGGCACTTTCGGCAGTGCACTACGCCCTTCCACTGTGCAGTGTTCGTGAGGTGCAGCGGCGCGCGCTGGAACGGGACTACCTCCGAGTGATTCGCATGTGCCACGGATTTCCTCGCAGTTCTCGTGTGGCAGAAACACTTGCGGAAGCTCGCGCGTGGCCTGTTTCCTTAACATCTGACCTGCGCGCCCTATGCCACATAGAGCACCTTTACCAGGCCCCAGACGCCGGCCCTCTCCTCGCCCGACTTCGTGCAGTGCCCAACTCGCGCGTAGGCCGAATCATCGACTTCTACGACAGTGTGGTAGTTGACGAACCGTCGCCCCCTGCACGCTGGCCCGCCCCTCACTGCCGTGAGCCCCTGCGAGTTTCCCTCGAGATCCCTGGTGTCCGGTCCAAGCGCAACACCCCTCGCTGTGCCATCGTGCAGGAAGCCGCAGCGCGGATGCACGAGGACCTCGCCGGCAGGATCCACGTCTTCTCCGACGGCTCTGTCCTACAGGACCGCTCCGCTGCTGCAGCCTGCGTCGCCCCCGAGCTCGGCACCGAACTCCAGCGACGCCTGAGCTACTGTGCTTCTTCTACCACAGCCGAACTGGTGGGTCTGCAGCTGGCCGCCGATCTCCTTCGCGACTCGCCGGCTCTCACGAGCGCAGTTATTTTCTGCAACTCTAAACCAGCCCTGCGCCAGCTCGCGAGGGAGGACTCCGGCACACCACTCGCACAGCGCGTCGCCCAGAGTCTCCTGGCACTTCGGGAGAGTGGTTGCGACGTTGTCTTGCAGTGGCTGCCATCCCACGTCGGCATCGCAGGCAACGAAGCAGCGGACGAGCTCGCAAAGCGAGCACACGGCGCCGCGACCCCGCTGACGGATTACGCCACGTCCTTTGACTCTGCGCGCATCAACTTTCGTCGAAAGTTAGCGCGCGAGCATCCTGACGCGCGGATCGCCGCTGGACGTCCCCCTCCCCCTCTTCCTGCAACTGGTTTCACCCGCCGCGATCGCGCGCTCCTCCTCGCTCTGAGGACCGGTTCTGTGTGGCCCGCGGAACGTAAATATCGTCTCCGCGGCGCGGCTGCACCGAACTGCGTCGATTGCGATGCTGTGGAAACAGTGAACCATCTGTTCTGTGAGTGTCCTGCACTTGATGACGCACGGAAGCGGCTCGTCACGGAGTACCGCCTCGTCGGACTGCCCTGTGCGTCCCTGCAGGACTTCCTGTATCCCACCGGCCACGAGGATCGCCGCCGTGCTGCCCTTACAGCCCTAGTCTCCTTCCTGGAGGACGCAAACCTTATCGTGCGTCTTTTCTAGCCACTCGACACGGTGAACTAGCGCTTCACCAGCCTCTTCGCGAGCTACGACCTTTCCTTTTATTATTATTTTTTATTTTTTTGCTATTTCCTTTTTTTCCCTTTTCTCTTCCTCTATACTACCCCCACGCTCTCTCCTTCATTCCCATCCCCCGCGAGTGTTTCGGTTAAGGTGTCCTCAGTGAGAGACAGTTATCGTTCACTCCTCCCCTCTTTCCTACCTTCTTCCTCGTTCTTTCCTGTTTAATGAAATAAAGAATCACTCACTCCTTGCCCTGCTACTTTTCCCAGCTTGGGAAATTCCTCGCAGGTGGGCCACCTTCTTAGTCCAGGGAGAAAACCGCGGACGCCGATCATCTCCCTGGTGATGTAGATTAAGGTGGAGGGCAAACTTGAAAGCTGGGCTTCTCTATGTGCTCGAGTTCATTGCCTTGTTACAAGCCACCGTGATCGCTGCAGGCTACCATATGATAAGCAACTTGTGAACAGGCTAATCGGAGACTAAAGTGGGAGTCTTTTCTAGCTCTCCTAGATCAGCACAACTAAAATACTCTACACTTCTGCACACTCATCAACTCACGCCAACTTGGATATGAAGCAGTGGCGGTTTTATACGTTTAGAAAGACAGAAACTAAATTTCCTGAAAAAGGAGAGCATTTGATCGGGCTGTAAAACATTTACTGGTTCCCGCCCGTATTTGCGTCGCCGATTACTTAAATTTCAGGCCAGGCTGAATCAAATAAAATCATGACAGATTGCTGTAATCTTATAGAGCCCCTGCTGAGCGATAGCCTCCTCTACAATGCTCAAGCGCAATGCGCGAAAGCGTGGAATAGGCAACTCGCACCGCAGAGAGCCTACAGTGCGTGGTCATGACAAACAGAAGACAGTGTGGGATGCGGAGTCGGTGAAGGACGGATCCCAACATAAAACGAAACGATGTTTATTAAAGTAGTAGCAGCAGCAGGGCAAGCATGCCGATGCTGCGCTTCGGAAGGTTAGAGAAACAAACATGCAACCAAGCTTGGTAGCTTGGGTTATATAGCCAGCAGTGGTGACGTAAGCCTCCGGTGAAACATCGTGGCGTTGACGTTTATCGGAAGCGTCCTGCAGCAAGTAGCTGTGTCACGCCGGGCTAATCAGTGACGAGACGGTGTGCGCAGTGGTCGCCACATCACCCCCCCGCGGAGTGCAGAGCCCTCAGGGTCTGTAGAAATCTGGGAGGCGTACCAGACGTCCAGAGCGTGTCGTGAAAGGAGCGGGCTGAGACGTCGGTGGCTGTGGACGGACGCCAGTTGAAAGAGTGGCGCTGCCAGGGTCGTTCGCCGCGATGTACGCGGGCTTGAGTCGGTCCTGTCCTGGTCGGTAACACGGAGTGGCGAACGGGTGCTCAATTTTTTCCTGGGGGTTGGGGCTGAGAGTGGCGTAGAGGACGGATCGAGAAACTGCGTGGATTCTGCGAGCCGTTCGGCTGACGGGCGGGGCTGCGGAGAGACGCTCCGGGAGGGCCGAGTGGGTCCGCGAGAGAGAGGTCGCACCGGGCGCGCTCGTCGACGAAGGCGGGACCGTCGTGGCCACCAGTACCGGGGAGGGTGCCGGCGCAGTCATAGATGACAGGGTGCTGCCGTGAGGGGGCAGTACGACGCTGCCATCGTGCATTCATTTGTATAGAAAAAGCGTTGACACGCAGTGGAGAAAAAGAACTAGGAGGCTCACCAGTAAATATACGGCTGGCAGTGCGGGCGATATGACAACAAGGAGCATTAAGCGGAAGGTCAGAGAGGCGGAGAGGACTTATTGGATGACAGCGATGGAAAAGAAGCCGGCTCTGAGTAACTACCGAAAAGGAAAAAACGAAATAAGGAGGGAAAGGTTTTATGATAATTCAAGGGGAAGCGCTTTACTGTTTGAAGCAAGGTCGGGCTGCCTTAGAACGCGTAGTTATAAAGCGAGATTCAGTAACGAAGAAGAACTATGTACATGCTGCGGGGGAACTAAGGAAACGATGGAACATGTACTGATTGAATGTGGCGATATTCACCCAGGTATACGTGTGGGCACGAGTCTACATGAAGCCTTGGGTTTTAGGGACAACAATGGAAAGCTGAACACGCCCGCGATAGAAATAAGTAAGAGACGGTTAGAGTATTGGTGGCAGAAAAGTAGAGATAAAGTACAAAAATAAATAATTGGGGGAAAAAAGGTTATTCTGCCTTAAGAGGCAGAGGGATGGACTGTGAATTTATATTTTTTGTTATAATAACATAGATTTAATCAATGTAGATAAGGCATTAGGACAACATGAAACAAGGAAGTTTTTTTATTTTTTTCTGTTTTATCCTTCGAGCCTGGTGGCAGACATGTCACCGCCCCGTTATAAAGGGGACGCTCATAGCATCCATCCATCCATCCATCGTGCGCCAGCAAAGCCTGTATGCGCTGCTGGGGAGTCACTGCCGGAGTCTGCGGAACCTTGTTCACCACGATCTGCACGCTCTCTGTGACTGGTGCGGGCGCGACGGGCACAGAGGAAGCCATACTGCCGCCCGTCGAGATGTGGGGCGCCGACAGGGTGCCATGATGGTGGTGGTCCGTCCCCGCCACATGTGTAGCCGGTTGTTATCGGCTGGGGAACAGTTCCGACTGGCCATGGTGCGGGTTCGTCTGCTGCTGCGGGTTCGCCTGCTGCCGCGGGTGCCGCCGGCTCGTCTGCCGTCGCGGGCGGTGCCGGGGTCTCGTCTGCCGTCGCGGGCGGTGCCGGGGTCTCGTCTGCCGTCGCGGGCGGTGCCGGGGTCTCGTCCGCCGTCGCGGGCGGTGCCGGGGTCTCGTCCGCCGTCGCGGGCGGTGCCGGGGTCTCGTCCGCCGTCGCGGGCGGTGCCGGGGTCTCGTCCGCCGTCGCGGGCGGTGCCGGGGTCTCGTCCGCCGTCGCGGGCGGTGCCGGGGGCTCGTCCGCCGTCACGGTTGCTGCGGCGGGTGCTGGCACGGTTGCTGCGGCGGGTGCGGGCACGGTTGCTGCGGCGGGTGCGGGCACGGTTGCTGCGGCGGGTGCGGGCACGGTTGCTGCGGCGGGTGCGGGCACGGTTGCTGCGGCGGGTGCGGGCACGGCTGCTGCGGCGGGTGCGGGCACGGCTGCTGCGGCGGGTACGGGCACGGCTGCTGCGGCGGGTACGGGCACGGCTGCTGCTGCGGGTACGGGCACGGCTGCTGCTGCGGGTACGGGCACGGCTGCTGCGGCGGGTGCGGGCGCGGTTGCTGCGGCGGGTGCGGGCGCGGTTGCTGCGGCGGGTGCGGGCGCGGTTGCTGCGGCGGGTGCGGGAGCGGCTGCTGCGGCGGGTGCGGGCACGGTTGCTGCGGCAGGTGCGGGCACGGTTGCTGCGGCGGGTGCGATACCGTAAAACTTGAGCACGGCGTCCCGCAGATCATCGTAAGGGCGAGGGCGCCACGCGAAGTAGGTGAGGCTGCGTTTGAGGTCACGCGGAAGGTGGTACTCTAGTACCTCAAACATGAATGCTTGCAGCCAGATGCCGTTAAGCTCCAACGCCGCCGCGAACTCCTCAAACCAGGACTCGAGGTTGTATGTCCGGAACGGTGGCAGAGGCGGGTCGAACTGTGGCTGCCAGGCTTCAGCAGGCTGGAACATGGCCGCGGAGCTCGGTGGCAGCGGTGCAGCGCCGGTTGCGTGTTCGAAGGTCCGGGTCACCAGATGTGGGATGCGGAGTCGGTGAAGGACGGATCCCAACATAAAACGAAACGATGTTTATTAAAGTAGTAGCAGCAGCAGGGCAAGCATGCCGATGCTGCGCTTCGGAAGGTTAGAGAAACAAACATGCAACCAAGCTTGGTAGCTTGGGTTATATAGCCAGCAGTGGTGACGTAAGCCTCCGGTGAAACATCGTGGCGTTGTCGTTTATCGGAAGCGTCCTGCAGCAAGTAGCTGTGTCACGCCGGGCTAATCAGTGACGAGACGGTGTGCGCAGTGGTCGCCACAACAGTCGTCCCAGCAGAATTGTAGGAAGCTTTTTTTTACATAATTACGTTATTGCTGCGTTCAAGTAAAACATTGCCTGACTTGTTAGTTTCCCAGTCTGCAGCCGACGATGACAACTGTCGAAAGTGGGGGGGGGGTGGGCTCCGCCCCCCTGGCCCCCCTGTTGAAGTGACGCCCCGCACACACGGATGTTGTTCTATGAGGTCCTTCCTGCTTATGCGCGCATAAGCCACGTGCTCCGCTTCTCGGGCAGCTGTTTCCTGCGGTCGCACGGGTTTGTGACCACCTTCTGCAAACAGTAGGCCCCTGCTGATCCTTTTTTTTAAAGGCCAACTCCGGCGATTTTTCGAGGTCCATGGATCTCAATAAAATTCGCTGGGTACGTTCCTTTTCACGTTCCCGTTATATATGCCAAATTACAAGCTGGAGACATACGCAGATTCATTGCAAATGAATTTTATTGATTGCCCCGACTCTCCCCAACTCGCTTCCCAAAATTATTGGCAACATTGGGTGCGTGACGTCATTTTTGTTAAGCGGAAGTGACGGAACCGAGGGGCCCCTAGAGCGTCTGCTATCCGCAAGGCAACAATCGCGAGTGTTTGGCGAGCGCTTCGTTGGCTGGGCGTGTGAATTTCAGTTCCCTGTGGTAAGTGGTGTCGCGTTGTGGGCTGCACACGATTCCCCGTTGGCAGTCACGAAACACTTGCACCTAACGATTACCCTGCGTCTCTATATTAGTGTTTTAGCTAGCAATGCCGGTTTACCGCACGGAAAGTACGGTAATACCGTACCGGCTAAAGAATGCACATGCGTGAACACCACGGAAACACTTCCCGTAGCATATACAGGGTGCACCGTGACCGGGCCTATATCGGTATACGGTGAGCTCGCATCGTGCGAAACAACGTAACCTAATGGTGCGAAAGGTGGCTCATACTTGGCTTATATTACATTCCTTCGGCCGTACCAATGCGATGTCGAACGCCGCTATTGCCAAACTTATACACTCTTCCCATAGCAATATTAAGAAGCTTTAGTTAGTCCGCGAACTTCTCAGCGATAGTATTTTACCCGATCACGGTCCCACAAACTTGAGCTCCCTGGACAGGTGGTGCCATCTGGCGGTGGAATGTGTAACCAGGCAAGCAAAGAGCTAAACAGGTGAATTCCACTTCATCGAAGAGGAATGGCCATTACAGTTGGCCTCCAAATGCGTCGGAATCGCAGCTGTCATTTTCCGACAGCTCAGCTTGTGCACGTGACACGGTCAGTCACACACAAGATTTCCGACGGAGTCACTTTTCAAATGAGCGTCTGCTCTTCGCCGCTTTCGCAGCTTTCATACTACGCGCTGGCGGGACCGGCATGCCTTGCATGATTTCCGGTTTTGTAACCATTTATACGTCACGCGAAGATAGTATGCTCGGTTCGGTTTCGGTTTCGGTGTTGCGCTTTTTTGCTTATTTAAAATTATTCTCCAATTTGCCGAGTGTTTCTGCTATCGGACCCGTGACAGGAGCGTCTCAGGAATATAAAAGCACCATTACTTTGACATGGCCGAAAAATCGCCGGAGTTGGCCTTTAAATCTGATTTACACTTACTTCTCGTGTGGCAGCCAAATATCATCATTGCGGCGTACGGCGTTGACGGTAGATGCGAGAGCCGCACAGCTTGACTCGGTGTCATCTGCTGCCATGTGCTCGGTGATGGCGGCGCATGCCGAGAACTTTCTCCGCGGCGGAAGCCACGCCAAAGCGGCGAGCGTCTGCTACGCGCCTGATATTTTGGCCGCTATTAGCCAAAATTGCGGAAATCAGGGCAATATTTAACACTGCGTCACTGCAACATAATACTGCAGTGACTCAGCGCACAGGGAACGTGTTTGGGCGTTGTGCAACAGGAATTTTGTATATTTCCTTTCAACTGATTTGTCACCGCAATGGTCTACAATTATGTGTCTGTTTGAAGACCGCATTCTGCGCGCACTTCATCGTGAGAGAAGGCGCATAATTTACTTTCATGAGGATAGACGAACGTAAGCTTGCTGCTGGAGAGAATAAAATGGAGGTAACCAGGAGAACATAGCAGATATGCATGTAGTAAATGGGTAGCTCATGCGTTTGCGCCCTTTATATCCTATCTTTTATTTCGGGCGTTTGATTTGTTTAACAATGCTGCCACCCGTGCTCTGCTGTTTCAAGCCTTTTCATGCGAAGCCGAATGTGTACGTCGGCGTGGCCGCGGTACCAAAAGTAAAAAAATTACTCGCGTAACTCGCGTCTCGTTCACTTACTATACGCACGAAAGTTGGCATGGAGGGGCACGAATGTATGCCTAACATGACCGATAGGTCATGGCATCACAAACTTGACATGCTTGCCGTTTGCGTAACAACTAACAATAATAATACGGCATGTGGCGCGCAAAGCCACTTTCTTCGGCCAGAAATAATTCTGACGATGTACGTGTGGTCGGACGATTTGTCTCCATCAGTTGATAAAAACGCGGTGTTCACCAATGTCGATGTCAACATGTAAGACTTACCCATACATTTTGAAGAACTGACCGCATAGGTAAAATGTATGCGAAAAAATACATTAAAAAAAAACGGTTCCTTATCATGCAATTCGCCTGAGACGACTCGAAAACGAAAGCCGCCTTCTTCTTTTTCATCAGTCGATGCATTGATCCTCCCCCGCCCCTCTCTGAAAGCTTCCTGCACATAAGGTGTTTTCGGACTGCCCACAGGATCGAAGGCATTCCAAGCTTTCTGCATGTCGCTTGCTTTTACATTGCCTCCGTGATTGGCTCTAGATCACGGAGGCAATGCAAAGCGTTCATATGATGTGATGGCATCATTATATGACGTCACGTTGACGTCATAGGCACCGGGCGCGGGGCGAGTTTGGACTGGTGGCACCTCTTTCGATGGAGGCACGGAACTAACGGCATGTGAGTGCCAGAAAGGAGCAGGCGCTTGCTGCGGGGACGCGGTGCTGGATGTTGTCTGTGCTTCATTGTGTTCTCGTCGCTTGTGTTCTACGCTGCTGAAAGGCCCCGGGAATCAAGCCCGAGCAGACAGGCGTTGTAGGCTGCACAAACAGCTATGCAAACATGGATAAAGCTGGGGAGCAGATCCAGTTCCATCGGTTCCCGTCTGCAATCGCCGTCGCCGACGGCCTTGTTCGCGCACCGGCCGCCAACGACGGCCCTCGTTGCGTCAAGCTACATGAAATACATAAACTGAAGATAGCTGCTGAAATATTAGAATCGGCGACGCATCGAAAAGAAAAGGAAAGCAAAAGGGGAACAGGAGTTTGCAAGATGTACATCGGAGGAACAACACGTGCGATCGGCCAAGCATTGCGTAAAGAAAGCCGAAAATCGAATAGGAGACGCAGGGTATCCTTTTCAAATGTTGGGAGACAATGTTAACGTGTAGACAGAATAACAAGGTATTAAATATTCGGCAGATCCCACGCCTTGTGGGAATCGGTTTCATGCGAAGCAGTCAGCGAGTAGTTCTATGCTGCTTTTTTTTTTTGGTGTTGAGCCAAGCGTTACGAGGTGGATCGACATGTTTTTGTAAGTGCAGTAGTTGTGTACACATCGTGGTCTTACCCGCCACGTCGACTACACTGGCGTTCAAAGGGTAACTTATGGTCTGACGTAACGTCAGCACCCACGTTACAGCATATACGTCAGTATTTTCGCAGTGAAGTGCACTTTACGGTGCGATTACCGTATTTATTCGAATATAAGGCGGTCACGATTATAAGGCGAGGGGTGGAGTTGAAGGACCGAAGAAAAGGAAAAAAGTTTGCACACTAATATAAGGCGAGATCCCGCCAGAAACTTTAATTCCCACCTTTGAAGTGCGCGATATTCAGCCGTGATACCACATAATCACGAGCTGTCATCATCTGAAGCAACACTGCTTTCCTCCTTGTCGCTGGGGCACTCCCAAACTTCGCTGTCGTCAGTGCCGTCCAGCGAGTTGGAAATGCAGCACTTCTTAAAGGGGTACCGAAACCTTTTTTCGAAGGCGAGTTTACTGTGCCATGCATATCTCCTGTATGCAGAGACGGCTCTGAGCAAGTGTGAAGCTCAGAAAATGCTGATAAGGTATTAACTTGAAAAATGGTACCAGCGAAAACACTGAAAACACGTGCACAAGAAGAAGGCGTTACACACGGACGAACGCTGGACTTTCAACTGTGCTTTATTGGAAGTTGCATTGCCGCACAAGGCTTCTCACACATGCGCATTGCCATCACTTCTCACGACACGTGACACTTCAACTTAATATTTACGCTAAGTAGGCACGCTCTTTCGACGTCAGTGACAAGGACGTATCGCTGACACAGTTATCTTTATGATTCACAATGTGAAATGCTTCTAAAATCTCCCGCGAATATCTTGTCTTTCCCCTGCCCAAAATGGTCGTGCGATCGAACATCGGCTTACTGGATTTGCATTTCATGCAACTGCGGCAATGAACAGCCAGATTGCTTCTCAAGTCCCCGCTCAAGGATGTATTATGTTCTTGCAGCCGCTTATTTATACATCTTCCCGTTTGCCCAATATAAACTTTGCCACATGCTAGTGGAACGCAGTAAACAACACCAGTCTTGCACTCAACAAAGGGTTTCATGTGCTTGACTTGACATGCCTCTTTCCTTTTCCCATCGATGCCTATTCTCGCACACAAGCCTGCCAATTTGCATGGTGCGGAAAAACCCACGCTGACTCCTTGCTTTCCAGCCACTTTCTTTATGTTGTGAGAAACCTTATGTATGTAAGGTATCACTTCAAAATCTTTCCTTTTCTCGGTAGGCTTCCTAACTTTAAGCCCCTTTACTTTTTTCAACCCAACTTCCGCAACAGACCTAATGACCGAGAAAGGGAAACCCGCAGCCATCAACCTATCGACCTGCTCCTTCAGGCTACAGGGCATGCGATGGGAGCAGCTCTTTTGCACCGCGTCCATGAGGCGACCGAGCGCTACGCTCCTCTTGACCAACTTCGACTGGTTAGATTCATATGGCATTAGTGCTTTTTTTGTTCGGGGCGAAAAGACCCAGCAAACATGGTCATTGTCATGAAACATTAGTTGTAAGTCAAGAAACCTTATGGCGTTGTCAAGTGGTAGTTCGCAGGTAAAACTTAAACCTCGAGAACAATCCTTAAAAACAGATAAAATACCCTCTGCAACACTGTCCATTTTTTCTCCTGGCAAAAGCCTTATAAAAACCAGAAAGTCGTCCACATACCTAAACACACGGATAACATGTTCGTTATCCGTGTGTTTGAACTCCTTGAAGCCAGCCGACCCGTTCGCCCTCTGAAATTCCACGGACTTGGTTGACGTGCTAAGGGAAGGCCTAACTGGAGTGAACAGTGCGTTTTCCTTGGACATAGAGGACCTTTATTACTCAATTCCGCGCGACGAATTGTACATAGCGGTGCGCGAAGTGATTGAACTCAGTGGAGTTGTTCGCTTTCAGAACCAAGTAGGCATGAGCGTTGGCGCATTTTTTGAGGTGCTGTCCTGTTACTTGGAATCCACCCTGGTCGAGTTTAAGGGTAGTGTGTTTTTACAAAAGAAAGGGATATGTATTGGGTCAAGTGTTGCGCCGATTTTGTGTAGCATATTCCTGGCCAAAATTGACAACCTGATTTGCGCTTCTTTGGACAACAAACATGTTATCCGTGTGTTTAGGTATGTGAACGACTTTCTGGTTTTTATAAGGCTTTTGCCAGGAGAAAAAGTGGACAGTGTTGCAGAGGGTATTTTATCTGTTTTTAAGGATTGTTCTCGAGGTTTAAGTTTTACCTGCGAACTACCACTCGACAACGCCATAAGGTTTCTTGACTTACAACTAATGTTTCATGACAATGACCATGTTTGCTGGGTCTTTTCGCCCCGAACAAAAAAAGCACTAATGCCATATGAATCCAACCAGTCGAAGTTGGTCAAGAGGAGCGCAGCGCTCGGTCGCCTCATGGACGCGGTGCAAAAGAGCTGCTCCCATTGCATGGCCTGTAGCCTGAAGGAGCAGGTCGAGAGGTTGATGGCTGCGGGTTTCCCTTTCTCGGTCATTAGGTCTGTTGCGGAAGTTGGGTTGAAAAAAGGGAAGGGGCTTAAAGTTAGGAAGCCTACCGAGAAAAGGAAGGATTTTGAAGTGATACCTTACATACATGAGGTTTCTCACAACATAAAGAAAGTGGCTGGAAAGCAAGGAGTCAGCGTGGTTTTTTCCGCACCATGCAAATTGGCAGGCTTGTGTGCGAGAATAGGCATCGATGGGAAAAGGAAAGAGGCATGTCAAGTCAAGCACATGAAACCCTTTGTTGAGTGCAAGACTGGTGTTGTTTACTGCGTTCCACTAGCATGTGGCAAAGTTTATATTGGGCAAACGGGAAGATGTATAAATAAGCGGCTGCAAGAACATAATACATCCTTGAGCGGGGACTTGAGAAGCAATCTGGCTGTTCATTGCCGCAGTTGCATGAAATGCAAATCCAGTAAGCCGATGTTCGATCGCACGACCATTTTGGGCAGGGGAAAGACAAGATATTCGCGGGAGATTTTAGAAGCATTTCACATTGTGAATCATAAAGATAACTGTGTCAGCGATACGTCCTTGTCACTGACGTCGAAAGAGTGTGCCTACTTAGCGTAAATATTAAGTTGAAGTGTCACGTGTCGTGAGAAGTGATGGCAATGCGCATGTGTGAGAAGCCTTGTGCGGCAATGCAACTTCCAATAAAGCACAGTTGAAAGTCCAGCGTTCGTCCGTGTGTAACGCCTTCTTCTTGTGTACGTGTTTTCAGTGTTTTCGCTGGTACCCATTTTTCAAGTTCATCATGCACCAACTGGCCCAACAGCTAGCGCTAATGCACAAGGTATTAAATGCGAAGCATTTCTTAGCGAACTTCTGCGACTTTGAGCGTATCTATCTATCTATCTATCTATCTATCTATCTATCTATCTATCTATCTATCTATCTATCTATCTATCTATCTATCTATCTATCTATCTATCTATCTATCTATCTATCTATCTAATCTATCTATCTATCTATCCAGCTATCTATCTGTCTGTCTGTCTGTCTGTCTGTCTGTCTGTCTGTCTATCTGTCTATCTGTCTATCTATCTATCTGTCTATCTATCTATCTATCTATCTATCTATCTATCTATCTATCTATCTATCTATCTATCTATCTATCTAGCCGCATACGACTTTGTGCTCTCCTGGCCGTTTCGTTAATCGGATGTATACCAAAATTGGTGTGTCATAACATGGCCTTATTACGAACATAAATGACAGGTCTTATCATGAAAATCATGACACGCATGTCATGAACAGCATGATTTACATTCCACGACCTTAGGCTCTTGCGGCCGTTCCGTTAATTTCATATACACCAAAATTGGTACGGCGTGACAAGAATTCATGACGAACATAATGACTGGTCTTAACATGCAAATCATGACGCGCATGTCATGTGCAGCATGATTTACATGACATGGTCTCTGGGCGCTCGCGGCCGTTTAAACGAAGGGATATACACGAAAACTGGTATGACGAGACATTTCTCTATGACGAACATAACTGACACGTGGTAACATGAAAATCATGACATGCATGTCATGTATGACATGATTTACATGCCACGCTCATGGTGCATTTGCGGCCGTTTCGCTTGCATGATATACACCAAAATTGGTATTGCGCGACACGACCGTATGACGAACGTAAGTGAGAGGTGGTAACATGAAAATCATGACGTGCAAGTCATGTACAACCTGATTTACATGCCATGCTCATGGTGCGCTAGCGGCCGTTTCAGTAGATTGATATACACCAAAATTGGTATTGCACGAAGTGACTGTATGAAGAACATGAACAACAGTTGGTAAGATGAAAACCATGACATGCATGTCATGTATGTCATGATTTACATGCCACGCTCATGATGCATTCGCGGCCGCTTCGCTAGCTTGATGTGCACCAAAATTGGTATTGCGCGCAGCGACTGTACGACGAACGTAAATGAGACGTGGTAACATGAAAATCATGACACGCATGTCATGTATGACATGATTTACATGCCACGCTCATGGCGCACTCGCGGTCGTTTCGCTAGATTGATATACACCAAAATTGGTATTGTGCTATGTTACTGTATGAAGAACATGAATAACAGGTCGTAGCATGAAAACCATGACATGTAAGTCATGATTTACATGCCACGCTCATGGTGCATTTGCGGCCGTTTCGCTTGCATGATATACACCAAAATTTGTATTGTGCGACACGACCGTATGTCGAACGTAAGTGAGAGGTGGTAACATGAAAATCATGACGTGCAAGTCATGTACAACCTGATTTACATGCCACGCTCATGGTGCGCTAGCGGCCGTTTCAGTAGATTGATATACACCAAAATTGGTATTGCGCGAAGTGACTGTATGAAGAACATGAATAACAGTTGGTAAGATGAAAACCATGACATGCATGTCATGTATGTCATGATTTACATGCCACGCTCATGATGCATTCATGGCCGCTTCGCTAGCTTGATATACACCAAAATTGGTATTGTGCGCAGCGACTGTATGACGAACGTAAATGAGACGTGGTAACATGAAAATCATGACATGCGTGACATGTACGACATGATTTACATGTCATGCTCATGGCGCACTCGTGGCCGTTTCGCTTGCTTGATATCCACCAAAATTGGTATTGTGCTATGTGACTGTATGAAGAACATGAATAACAGGTGCTGGCATGAAAACCATGCCATCTATGACATGTATGTCATGATTTACATGCCACGCTCATGGCGCACTCGCGGTCGTTTCGCTAGATTGATATACACCAAAATTGGTATTGTGCTATGTGACTGTATGAAGAACATGAATAACAGGTCGTAGCATGAAAACCATGACAGGTATGTCATGATTTACATGCCACGCTCATGGTGCATTTGCGGCCGTTTCGCTTGCATGATATACACCAAAATTGGTATTGCGCGACACGACCGTATGGCGAACGTAAGTGAGAGGTGGTAACATGAAAATCATGACGTGCAAGTCATGTACAACCTGATTTACATGCCACGCTCATGGTGCGCTAGCGGCCGTTTCAGTAGAATGATATACACCAAAATTGGTATTGCGCGAAGTGACTGTATGAAGAACTTGAATAACAGTTGGTAAGATGAAAACCATGACATGCATGTCATGTATGTCATGATTTACATGCCACGCTCAGGATGCATTCGCGGCCGCTTCGCTAGCTTGATGTACACCAAAATTGGTATTGCGCGCAGCGACTGTATGACGAACGTAAATGAGACATGGTAACATGAAAATCATGACATGCATGACATGTACGACCCGATTTACATGTCATGGTCATGGCGCATTTGTGGCCGTGTCGCTTGCATGATATACACCAAAATTGGTATTGCGCGACGCGACTGCATGGCGAACGTAAATGAGAGGTAGTAACATGGAAACATGACATGCAGGTCATGTACGACATGGTGTGCAAGCCACACTCATGATACATTCGCGGCCGTTTTCCTAGCTTGATATATACCAAAATTGTTATTGCGCGACGCGACTGTATGACGAACATGAATAACAGGTGGTAACATGAAAACCGTGACATGATGTCATGCTTTACATGCTGCGCTCATGGTGCATTCGCGGCAGTTTCCCTAGCTTAATATACGCC
Organism: Rhipicephalus sanguineus; assembly: GCF_013339695.2. Taxonomy (NCBI): domain Eukaryota; kingdom Metazoa; phylum Arthropoda; class Arachnida; order Ixodida; family Ixodidae; genus Rhipicephalus; species Rhipicephalus sanguineus. Next base: position 148,683,016 of record NC_051184.2, on the reverse strand, counting down.
AAAATTGGTATTGCGCGAAGCGACTGTATGACGAACGTAAGTGAAAGGTGTTAACATGAAAATCATGACATGCATGTCATGTATGGCATGATTTACATGCTATACTCGTGGTGCACTGGTGCACTATACTCGTGATGCCACTGTCATGGTGTGCTTCCGGCCGTTTTGTTAACTGGATATATACAGAATTGGTATGGCACGACACGAGTGCGTGATGAACATAAGCGACAGGTCATGCATTGTATATACCAGAAGGTGCGTTTCATTGGCATGGTGTATACTAGATTGTGCATGCATGCGTGCATGGCAAACATGCGATATATGGTGGACTAGATGCCATGGCATGAATGATTTCATTTGGCTCAAAGACAAACAAGGTGATGTATGCAGCTCTTTGCTGGCTGCTTCGCATTACATCGATTCCCACAGTGCGTGGGATCTGCCGAATTTTTTAAATTTGATATTAAAGTCAATTTTTCCATGGCGCACCTACTGACATCGATACTAGCTTGACGTCAGGCTACAGTAGAAATTCTGGTGACTTCACGCAGCAGTCTAATAATATCTGGGGTTTAACATCCCAAAACCAAGATATGATTATGAGAGACGCCGTTTGGGCAGCAGTCTGGCTAGTTGTGATGACGTTAGGTACAAAAACTTCCAAGATGGCCACTTGTGCGTCACCAACGGAGCCACGTTGCGGAGCGGCCGTGGGAAACGTCACTGTATATTGTGCGAGCATGTGACGAGAAGCTCATACCGTGTTGTGTCGTCAGGGTGCAGTAGGAACCGAAACTAGCTTTTAAAAACATACTGTAATTACTTTTTCAGGGCGAACTCGCGCTTAGCACTACCTCTTCTAGGCTCTTGAGGGCTTGAACTTTCATGTGACGCAAAAAAACAGCTGAAAATATTCGTCTCAGTACCCCTTTAAAAGAAGCTGCCACCATAGTGTCGGGTATAACTGCCCAAGTGTCGGCTATCCAGCGAGGCACTACCGACAGAGATGCACGCTTCAAACGGCCCGACGGTGTCAAGGCCGTTTCGTCAGAAGCCATCCATTCGTTGTAGAGGCGTCTTACATGGTCCTTGAAAGGCTTGTTAAGACACACGTCCAGTGGCTGCAGCTGGCTCGTCATGCCACCGGGGATGACAACCAGATTGGTGGCTTCTTCCTGTAGCTTTTCTTGACCCCCTCGGTCAGATGTCCCCGAAAAGCGTCAAGGACGAGCATCGACTGGCGAGCCAACAGTGCCCCGGGGCGCTGGCACCACACAGTTTTAATCCAGTCGATGACGAGTGCCTCAGTCATCCAGCCTTTTTCTTGGCAGCGGATGTGCACACCCTTCGGAAAACTTTCATTTTTAGGCATCGTTTTCCTCTTCAGCACCACGTAAGGCGGCAGCTTGTGCCCGTCGGCGGTGCACGCTAACATAACGGTGATCCGCGCTTTTTCGCACCCTGCGGTACGTATGTGCACTTGGCGATCACCTTTTGTGTGTACCGTTTGCGCCGACAGCATGTCAAAAAATATCGGGGTCTCGTCCGCGTTCCCGATCTGGCCGAGGAGGAAGTTGCGCTCTCTTCGCAGTCCGATGACGTACCGCTGAAAAGGACAGCAGCTTTTCTTCGTAGTCACGGGGAAGCTTTTGCGTAATAGAAGTTCGCCTTCTAAGCGAGAATCCAGCTCTCCTCATGTATTTCTGCACCCAGCCTCGGCTGGCCTTGAACTGTGACCCGGAGATGCCGCGATCTTTTGCGATTTCTCGGGCCTTCATCTGTAGCATTTCTGTTGTCACAGTCAAGGCACGGCTCCTGGTTTGCCCGACGAATTCAGTCAGACTTTCTTCCACTTCGGGAAACACACCCTTGCGCGGTCCCCGGAAAGCTTTCCGCGTCGCAGCGCAGGCAAGGAGGGCCCCCTTCTCTTTTCATCAACGACGCACGTTGTTTTCTGGGGCGCCGTACTTCCGACCTACAGCGCAGTTGCCTAAAACTTCGGCATCCGTAATCACTTTTCTCTTGAATGCCGCATCGTAATGACAACGACGACTTGCCATGATCACTAGCCACAACAGCGAGGGAACACAAAAGACAAGCGCATGCAAGTGCACATGGAAAAGTGGCCGAATAGCTGGCTGCGCTTTTGAACTCGGCTTGTGGATTGAGACATACTGGATTTTCGCTGGCTGTTAGACATTTTGTGACTTCCCGCGACACGCCGTTGCTGATCTCGGAGCCCGCGACATTCTTGGCCGTTGCTATTGCGAAGGCAACTGCCGTCAGATTGTTTTCTTTTTTTTTCCCGTTCTCATTAACGATGACCCATTTGGTTGCAGCACAAACATGTAATAGCGTTATAATGTTAAATATTCAAAATTATTTACATTTTCATGCAAAGAAAATAATACTTTGTCTTTCCCGACTGTGAAGCAATGATTGATGTTTATCTCGAATATAAGGCGGGGGTAGACTTTGAGGCGGCGGTTTTTCGGAAAAAAAACCTCGCCTTATATTCGAATAAATACGGTATGTGAACATCATACGTAACTTTCGTTTGCGTATTCCTCCGGGGTCGAGAAACGCTTCAATATAGCTTGCTGAATCATATAGGAATACAAATGGGACTTTTATTACACTGCTATAAAAGCAGAGCAAAAGCTGGAACCCCAGACGTTAACCTGACATGACGCCTGTATCTTAGAAGTATCATGTAGTGTTTATTGCTTTGTTGTAAAATTAGATAGCAAGCACCACAACCACAATTGGACGTTGCACTGACATTACGCCTGCATAGGCTCTTTTTCCAAACCATGTTTATAGACCTGGCGTGGCTTCTGTAGTAGAATACCTGATTGCCACGCAGAAATGGCTTGGGTTCGATTCCCTGCTGGAATCCTAATTTTCATTCTTTTCCATTCGTTGGGGTCAACGCTGCCGATATCGGTTTTTCTTAACGCTCTCGCATTTAATGTCTGTTCTCGCCGTTCCTGGGTAGATATAAACTGTCAATCACCTGTGGCGCATACCTGTGCACCGAGGCCCGTGGTAGTACACTGTACCCGTGGTAAACGGGTATGTGCTACACGTGTCTGGAGGAAAGGGTTTGACGACGTACGCGACAGGATTTTCACTTTATTCATGTCATGAGCAGACAGTCATATTCGTCAAATCCGCTTACCCTCCCCTGCCAATTTTGGTCTACACCAAGTTAAGGAGGCGATCACGAGAGCACCCAGACGTAGGCGGCTAGATAAACAGATACCTAGATAGAAACGCTTGAAGCGCCTAGGGTTCGCTAAAAATGCTCCGCATTTAAAAAATAGAAATGGCTCTACATAGATCTAGCTCCACATCATAGCTTATCGCGTTAAGCTTCGTCTGCGGGGCGCACTTGCAACGCTATTTGCACTCGTTGTCGCCTTTATATTCCGTGATGTCGTGCCCGTGACCTGCTTCGTGCAAGCGGTGACCCTTTCTCTAGAGCAGACGCACGAAAACGCGTACGCCAGCTCGTCAATCTTTGAAACTGCAGCGCAAAAAAACTGACAGCGCCATGGGTGCACTTGCGCTGTCAGGACTTGCCTTCGCGCCAGGGGCCCTCCAGACAATAATGAGGAACAGCGAGGTTCGCAATTAAAATGCAAAGATGCTTGTTTTACATCGTGTCGCCACTCGACGGGCCTGCCTCATTTGCAGTCCCGAAAGGGAGGAGACATCGTGCCCCCTCTGGTCCGTCTCCGAACGAAAAACAAACACCTACAAGCACAGCACCATGCAAATAGCTGACTCGTTTGGTGTTCCGACATCGCTCATCGGTGTGGGCATGAGATGGACACTGTGTCATTCTTTTCTAGTTGACTTGGTGGCCATTAAACCGTACACGACCGCAAATTGACTGCACGGAGTCTGTCGTAAGCCCCGGACGACGGGCCCCGTTGTCTGAACACATGTCTGAGAGTCGAACGCTTCGTGCATTGTTCAAAAGAACGCTGTGCTGCCGCTTCTCTTGCCTCTCGGGAACAAAGTAACAGCATACAGCCTTCGAATTGCTCAAAAAGAACGCCGCGCTTCTCTTCGAATACGTGCCAAAAGTAGCAGAGCCTGCTCCGCGTCGTCTGCTTCACATGCCAGTGCTGTCCCTGCGCCGCTGGGCGCTTTTCAGGGAGGCGTAGCTGCGCCTTACGACGGCCGCCTGGTGCTATAGTGGGGTCACAAATTTTGTCGTTTGTGATGTCACCACGTGATGATTTTGTGCATCACTTCGTGTTGGCGACGCGGGACGCCGACGGACAATTTTGATGTGGCATCAAAGCCTTTAAAAAAAACAAGACAAACCAAAGTAACTGAAATGATAACAGTGCAACATCGTGGTATGTCTCACTTCAGGTTAAGAGCGATCGCCCGAAACAAACGCATTCTCAGCTCAGAGCAGCTGATTGCACACGTCTGCGGGACGAAAGAGGCTTGCTTTACCCGTCTGGTCATCTCTTTATGTTTATTAAAGAGATGACCAGGCACGCTGTTTATGTGATCTGGAGCTTCAGCACGAAAGCGTGGTGGACGTTATATTGAGCTCATCAGGAAAAAGCGGGAAATTGCGGTCGGGTGCCTTATTAATGCGCACTCAATTGCCACGGAAACAATTCTATTTGATGTAACTATACTCGTCCACATCTTTTTGTAAAGTCTCTGGAACGCGCGGACGCTAACCTCCGAGAACCGTGAAAACATCTGAAGTTGAGAATGAGTTGTTTGAAAATGTGTTCATTTCGTATGGTGAAGGCTTCACGCTATGCACGCATCTCCGCACGAAAGTTTCATATGCTAGAGTTACTGTATGCTACCTTACCTAAAGGTAGCATATACAGTAACTCTATCATATACTGACATTCAGTGACCCCTGTAGATAGAAACAAGACCGACGCATGAGTGACCACAGCTGGCTCTGAAACGTCTAATATATATATATATATATATATATATATTGCAATATATATATATTTGCAAATTTCTTTTAGCAAGGCTTCAATTTCGGCTAGTTGGTATGGCATAGTAATGTAGATGCGCTGAATGAAAAGCACAAACGAGAAACGTGACAACTAGTCCACCACTAGTCCTGTCCCTTGTTACGTATCTCGTTTGTGCTTTTCACTCAGCGCATCTACATTACTATGTAAATTTCTTACCGTATTTTCGTTCAGGCAGCTATTTAACTTGTACAGCAAGATTGTGTGTGTCTGTAAATCATTTTCTATATTACGCCTTTCATGCAAAAACATGTAGGATAATGTTAGTTCACCCGGCATTGCTTTTCTATCAAATGTTTGCGCAAGGTGAGCCTTCTTGTACGCTACCTCAGAAGCAAAAATAAGCCAACAGCATTGCGGTCGTATGGCCGTCTCTACTCTTTCTGTTATTTCCCTTATGTCTTCCTGGTGTGCTTTGTCCATATTAAAGTGCTAGGGGAGGCTAACAAATTGTCGAATAAAGTGGTGTACGTATGGCTAGCAAATCACTGGTGACCATGAGTAAAAAGCTCGTAGTGTGAAGCAGTCACTGGGCTTAACTATTTCAGCTGACTGCGCATGTAACTTACCTTTTTTTATTACTCTTAATTCTTGCATGCTTGATGCTATTCCCGAGTACCCGTGAGAATAAGTTTTTTTTTCGTTCTTTCCGTGTGTGTGTTCGTTTTGTGCGTTTTTACGCACGCACCAACGTTCTCGAACTCTATCGCCGGAACTACACATGCTTGACACATGCTTTTTTGCATTCTGTTGTTGCCCCAGCACTTACACAACGCTTAAAGATGGATAAGACCCATTTCGCACCGCAAGTTGAGTTGACTTCAAGTGCCCTGTGTCGAAACTCAGCGCAAAAAATTACAGCGCGTAGCAGACGCCCCTCGCTTTCGGCGCGCTTCCCGAGCGCGGAAAGCCCGTGTCCGGCGCAGCAGCGGCGCGGTGTGTTCACCGCAAAAGACCCACGCGGGAGCCGGCGCTTTGGACACTCCCCTATTCTAGGTCACTCTACCCAGAGTTCCGCTGTGACATACTTGCAAGTTATGTATAGTGACGCGTCCGGCAAGGAGCGCGCATGCCCGTTTGTGTAGACGCCACCAGGTGCCACCGCTGCGCCTTTTTCTAGTAGACCGGCCGCTGTCCCGCGTGTGTTTGACGTCCGCGTTTCTAGGCGTTCCTTATGCGCCGGATTCTTTGATTGCAGCAAAAAAAGACTGCATTTACTATAGTATAGTGTAAAGAAAGTTTCTGAAAACCACATCAGCACACTAGTATCGACAACGTCGTCTGCTACCGTAAAGGCTGCAGAGCGGCGGATTCATTGCAGTTGAGGACATCGCCTCAGCAGTACGTATTCGCAGCTTTTATCATTCTTTGCACAAACCCAGCATATCTGGGCCTATTTTAATACGAAAGTATTTTATGCCGGGGTCCACCAAGACTTCAGTGACGTATTTCCGTCACGGAAATGACGTCGAAAAAATATACACAATCAGATGGCAAAGAAAAAAGGTACCGTCAACGGGCATCGAACCCACGACCGCTCGGTACGCCACAGCAGATGCCAGGCACGCTATCCACTGCGCCACGGTCTCCGACTCTGGAGCCTTTACGAACGCGCCTTTTATATCTACCACTCTCCCGGTCGGCTAGGTGGTGGTGACCTCTGGGAGTGGTAAGGTAAAGTAATTTGTCATTACTGTGGCCTCCACGACTAGCACCTGCAACGCGTTACGCGTCCGCCCCATTCGGCACGTTTTCAATAGAAGTTCAACTTTTTCAATGCCTTCACACACCGCGAGGTGGCGACCTTTGCCCAAGCGTCATAAAAGCGTCGGCCTCGCTCAGCATCACGCTAATACAAAGCAAAAATAGCTCTGCGACGCGCGCCTGCCTCACCTGGCTGTAACACCGCGTTCCATGTTCACGCGCTTGCCCCGAGAAAAATCGCGGCCGGGCTACCGGGGCGGCACGACGCGCTTTGCGTTTCCCTCTAGTCCGGCCGTGGTGTTCAATCACATTTTAACATGCCGCAGGATGGCGACCAATTTCTGCGTCCAATATGCGACGTTCTTCTGGCTATCACACCTAGTTCTCTGATTACGCTTTCACCGCTAACTACTACAGGTACCACAAGGGTTTGTTTATTCATTTAGCAGGGACGTTAGTCATCGGGATGGAGATGTACCACCAATCACCAAAGTGGGTGCATACACGTTAAATGGCGCCATTAGCTGCCAGACATCAATATACATTGTGCAAACTTTCTTATATCAATGTACAGTAAGCATTCAGTTACTTCTGTAAGGGCACGCTTTACTTTCGTGTTATTCCGATTCCTATGACGGAGGGATCAACCGTGTTTTTTCTTCTATGGTGCATATCTATGACAGTTAAATCGCGTGTTAATCACAAATTGCACAAAAGTGCACAGCAACGTCTGTGCTGCGTCGCTATGCCAAAAGGCATACAATTAAATAACGGCCTCGACGGACGCATATTGATGGGGATAAAATTTTTGTACTTTGTTGTCAGTTACAGAACTGCAGCTAAACAAAATTATTCCGGCGTTTCCTTACCCTATTTCACGGCGTGCATCGAGACTCTTTTTTCTTTTAGCATCCTACATGGAAGCGTCCGAGAAAAAGAAAAAAAATTACACCATCTCCTGCTAAAGGGTACCATGAGGAGATGCCAAGCCGGAGCACTTGCACGATCGCGTTCCGTTGGCGTTCGTTGGGCATGCTACCGACATCGGATCGTTATTAACGGTGTTATTAACGTTGTAGACGAAGGTGAAATGGTTAACGAAGGTCTTTATTGAGTACTTGAGGTGCGCACTTTGCTTTGATGAGGATGGCTTTGTGGTTGCTGAAGTGAACCGTGAGGGGATCTTGGTGCAATGGGTGGATCTTGAAATTTGCGCTGCACTCTACCCGCTTAGAGGAGGACAGTAGCGCTTGCGCCGCGAGAGCAGAAGCGAGAACGCAGGAGAAGTGCAAGCAGGGGCTGGTAGAGAAGTGGAGAGAGTAACGTGCAGCTGTTGGAGAGAGGGAAGGAGAATAGTTGCGCATGCGTACCGCACACGCACCCGAAAGGCCGCCGGGGCTCTGACCGCCCCGAAGAACGCACCACAGCCAGGCAAAGCCAGGAGGGGTCAGGCAAGCGCCATGACAGCACTCCCCACTACCCCTCCTTCATCCCTGTAGGAAAGTCGGCCCGCAGACAACTGCAGCCATCTCGCCGCCAGCGTCGTCGCAAAGGCACCCAGAGAGCCAGAAACCCTCTCCTCAAAACTCGTTCTGGAGCCGGCAAGCAGCAGCAACTGAGAGGAGTGCTGTACACAGCAGGACAGAAACCTGTCCGCACCCCCAGCAGGAGAGTGAGACAAGCAGCCGCGGGTCACCCCCGCCTCAGACGTGTACCCCCCCCCCCCTCTGGAAGAACACCACGCCGCCCTCCTGCTCCCCCGCCGACTCTCCTGCGGGCAGCAGCCCAGAGGAAATCCGCTTGGCCGGTTCGCCTCCTCCCTCCTTGTCCGTGGAGAGAGTAACGCGCAGCTGTTGGAGAGAGGGAAGGAGGAGAGTTGCGCATGCGTAGTGAGTGCGGACTAGCCGACCTAAAAGAACAAGTCCTCCGCTGTTTTTTTTTCACAAGTACTACCACATTGATCGCATGGCATACGCACGAGGCAAGCAGCCGCAAAGCGCATCTGAACCGGCTCAAAGCAGCCCGTACCGGCTTGGCGACAAGAAAAAGGCGCAGCAACGCCCCAGTGGCGTCTACTGGCGTTTGCTTCAACCGGCCTATTGTCCCTCCTTCCTGGACGCGTCACTAGGAACTTATTCTAGTACACTATACACCTGACCCCTCTCAAGGGAGTGCGCCGCAAACGTGGTTTCGGTTTCGTACTCGACTGTAATGCACAGACAATTTTTGTTCCCATTGTCACTTTTTAACACAAAAGTGTTTTATGCCGGGGTTCACCAAGAATTCAGTGACGTATTTTCATCACGGAAATGACGTCGAAAATATTTACACGATCAGATGGCAAAGAAAAAAAGTTCCATCAACGGGCATCGAACCCACGACCGCTGGGTCCGCAACATATGCCGGGCACGCTATCCACTGCGCCACGGTTACAGACTCTCGAGGATTTACAAACGCACCTTTTATACCTACCACTCTCCCGGTCGGCGGGGTGGTGTTGCCCTCTGGGAGCGGTAAAGTAATTTGTCATTACTGTGGCCTTCGCGATTAGCACCTGCAACGCATTACACGTCCGTCCCATCCGGCGCGTTTTCAATAGGAGTTCAATTTTGTCAATGCCTTAACCCACCTTAACACACCCGAGGTGGCGATCTTAGCCAAAGCGTTGTAAAGTGTCGGCCTCGCTCATTGCATCACGCTAATCCAAACCAAAAATAGCTGTGCGACGCGCGCCTGCCTCACCTGGCTGTAACACCGTGTTCCCCGCTCACGCGCTCGCCCCGAGAAAAATTGCGGCCGGGCTACCGGGTCGGCACGACGCGCTTTGCGTTTCCCTCTAGTCCGGCCATGGTGTTGAATCACATTTTAACACGCGGGATGGAAACCAAGTTCTGCGTCCAATATGCTACGCTCTTCTGGCTATCACACCTGGTTCTCTGATTACGCTTTCACCGTTAACTACTACAGCTACCACAGGGGTTTGTTTAATCATTTAACATGGACGTTAGTCATCGGGATGGAGATGTACCACCAATCATCAAAGTGGGTGCATCCATGTTAAACGGTGCTATAGCTGCCAGACGTCAATATGCATTATACAAACTATCTTATATAAATGTACAGTAAACATTCAGTTACTTCTGTAAGGGCATGCTTTACTTTCGTGTTATTCCGATTCCTATGGTGGAGGGATCAACTATTTTTTTTCTCCTTCACTCCCCTTGTGTTTGTCCCTCTGATCACCGTGGAGAGGCCCCAAGCTCTTGTTCTTCTGTTCCCCTTTGTACTCCAGCTGGGAAACCGGAGGGGGAATACAAAAGGACGCAATGGCTTGGGGTCCCAGTTGTAAATCCCCCTACTCTTTTTGTTGCTTTCTTTGCTGTCAAAGCCCGCACCTCCCCCACCCACAGGCTGGGGTGAGGGGGATACCAGCTTTATCCGCGTCCCGATTTGCTTCACGTTTTTGCACCTGGAAGCGCTTTTCTTCTCTTTTTTGCTTTTTCTCCGTCGCCTGAATGCCCCACCAAGACTGCAGTGTTCGTTTTGCAGAATCGCCAACGTTGTTGATCACCACAAAAGTTCGTCTTAACAGAGGAGTACAGTTGGGCGGCTCGTCTTAAGTGATTTTTTTTTTTTTTGCATTGAGTCTATGGGAAACCAAACAAACGGTTCTCTGTTGTTCGGCGAGAATTCGTCTTAACCGAGTTCGTCTTAACACGAGTTCACTGTATCTGACAAGAATGGCAACATCATTCTTGAACTGGTATAGCGCATTACGCATTACAGGGAAGAAGAAATGGCCGAGCAGACCGACACGAGGACAGAGCGCTAACTTCCAACTGGTATAGCGCGTAATGCGCTATACCAGTTCAAGTACGACGAACCAACTCGCCCAATCTTCAACACTTGTGGCAACATCATTGGCATGTGTGAAATTTGCCACTATGTGTTCTTCCTTCACTTCTTTCATTATGCGCAGTGGAATGCTCAAAGATAACATGTGGGGGTCAGATAGACCGTCAGAGAAAACAAAACAAAACGAAACAGAAATTTCGACAAAGGATTTTGTCACTCCCAAGAAAAAGATCCAGGATAGATTGTGGGTTGCTTTGAACACGGGTGGGCTGCTTTACTATTGTGTTGGCTCATGAAAAAGAACAACGTTGACCAAAGGCTCAGCGACACTAGAAAGTGGTTCCGGAAGTCCGTGGCCCAATTAACATGAGGAATATTAAGATCGCCAGCTAACAGTACAAGTGTTTGTACTGCAGGAACAAAGAAAGTCGTTAACTTCATCAAGAAAGGTGTTCTCAGCATTCAGAGGGCGGTCAAATGCACCCACAGCAGGGTTCACTTCCTCGGGGTACATTTTAATACTGACACATTCATTACCGACTATATCGGGAAGGCTGGTCTCATTCAGGTAGCTTTTAAACAGGACAGCCACACGACCGCCACGGGAAGGTCCGCCTTTCCTATAAATGCTATATCCTCATTGTTCATCTCTGAATGCATCCTGTTACTACAATCAAATCTGGTGCACGCACTAATATGATACTTTCCAAGTCGTCAAGTTTATTAATGATACTGCAGGCGTCAAACTGAATGCAGCGAAGTAATTTGCCTGACTGTGCTTCGGTTCACTGCTGCGATTACAAATTCCCCTGAAGTGGAACTCATTCTTTACGGTCTGCATTGTTGTAGATTAATTTCACTTTTTCACCTGCCCTTCAATTTTTCAACAGGCTTTCCCAAAGTTTTCTTCTTTATGTCTTGTAGCTTCAGAAAAGTGCTCAGAAATCGAGATGCCTGTACCCTTTAGTTTACAGCACCTTTTTAGCACAGCTACCTTATCACGGTGATCAAAAACCTTGTCAAAGCTGATTTGGCAACCCACCCACAAGTCCACACCGCACCCACTACCGCATTTTCCTGAGGATGCTCAAGGACAGATGCTACGGGAAAAAGAAAGCCTCCGACGTACCACACGAGCTCTTATACCTCCGTGTGGGTCAGACCTCCCTGGTGGTTTAACCCGCCGAGAGGAGGTTACGTTGCGGAGGCTTCGTGTTGGGGTTGCACTTACCCATCCGTGACCACCCTTTGGGCGCAAAGTACCGCGGCCCGTATGGTACATCGTGCCATTTGCGACGCTCCAATCAGCGACGTAACTGTCGCACACCTATTGTGCGACATGCACGGGTCTACAATTAAGCCGTAGCGTCACCTACGTGCAACAGGCCTCAGGCCTGGCCGACCACCCGACCTTGACCGCTGGATTAGTGGACCATCACCACCGCTCGTTACTGGACTTCATACACGAAGCAAATTTAATGTGTATTTCTGAATAAATATTTATGCCTAGGGGCAGACTTTCGAAAAAAAAAAAAAAAAAAAAAAAAAACTTCAGAATTATGGGGCGAGGCTTAATAGTTGTTGGCAGCCAATCTATCAACTCTTGATATACTTGTATTTCCAAGATATCAGCAAATACACCCCTCAACACACTCTTGCTATAAGTTCATCGGAATTTCCATTAGTTTCCAGATACCAAAAACAGTCAAGTTGTTTCGCTACTCTTTCAAGATCTACTAATTGTTCCAAGGCTTACGACCCTTTTTCCAACTTAAATGTCAGGTTTTTTTTTTACTTCACTTACAGCCGTAGTGACTTCTTGCACTTTAACTCCAGCTTTTCTGAATGCTTTTTGACCTTGTAAATCTCCACAAGCAACTGTTGAACTTCTGGGCCAGGATTGGATGCGTTTTGTTCTGTAATCTAATTTAAAACAGTGGCCCATTGGCCACACAAGAAAGACAGTGCTAAACAACGCCCACTCTGCTGGAACTATCAAGGAGAATATTTTACCTTGCAACATTTTTATTTACACCTGTTCGTTTTTTTAAACACAACTTCCTATCAATTATTCCACAAATGTTCTATAGGCCAAAGGGATGCTGTTTGAATATAGATTGCAGGAACATAATGCTCACTAGGAGGCAACTTATTCCCATCGGGACACTGTAACGAACTTGGGTGTACAGCGATATTTGCAGACACGGTGTGTATTTTCGCGCATGTGGATCAGGTACCCGAGAAATTATGGATCAGGCTACCCGACAAAAAAAGCCCTGGTTGTGTAAGCATGTCATCTATAGCCCTGCTGACAGAGAAAATTTCTTCTTGAATAGTTTTGTCACCTGATACAGTTTGTTCATGGTTAGTCCTAATCTTTTGCATTTATTCTCAGTTGACGTCATTGGCGTGTGGTCACGTGGTTATAGGTGCTTTAAAATATGTGTTTCTGCGCTAATAAAGGTAGTTGTGACAGCAGTGCTGGGCTAGTGTCCCTTCTTCACCTCTGTCTCATTGTATCGCGTTGAATCCACTCAGTATGTTTTAACAGAATCCAACTTGCCCAAATGTCAGTTCTTGCATACAGGGTATTCGACGTCTCAGCGCACTTGACTGCGACGTTGTTCCGACAGCATGGCGAACTCTCAGCAGCACCAGGCATGCTCCGAGGTCATGCTTGTGGTGCACCTTCAGCGTTCTATGCGAAACTTTAGAAGTTTATTTTCCACTGTTTTGTGCTGGCTAGATTCATGTATACATTTTTTCTTTGAAGTGATGTTCTCTTTGCAGCATCGGGCTGATGCTTTTTCAGAGGGGGGCATTGCATGCACACTTATTCCTTTACGTTGATGTGATCACCCACAGTGTTTAGAAACTTCACGATGTTTCAGAGGTTCTGTCAAGATCACGTGCAGGTTGCGAGGAGCCGAGTTTATTCAAGATTTTAACGCGCACCAGCGATAACGCTGGAAGGTTTGATAAGGCACGTATAAAGCCGACGCATTTCACAGATGAACAGATTACCAACGATTGAGCTGTGCTTGCCACTCTAATTGTACAGTGTGTATCGCTTGTACTTTCGCTTTTCATTTCCTGGGCACAGGTTCGCCGATAAAGAGTTTCGTTTTTGATAGCCCGTTTCCTCCGTCATGACCACGCGACGTGTGATTCTGCTTAGGTGCAACAAAATTAGCATTCTCTGTTAACTCACTCGGGTACTAACTGCTGCTACCGTAATGCGGAGCAAGCGCCCCTTTCCTTTTGCGGGTAGATCCGAAATAAACGTCATATGCCCCCAAGTGCCCCCCCCTCCCCCCCTCCGTGCGGCCACTTTTTTTTTCCAGAGGAGCCTCGTTGTGTAAGCACCGAATTAGTACACTAAATGCGTATCTAATGTTGTTTATGAAATTCCGTTGTCATGTGGCTGGTCGTATATGGTCACAAACGGTCGCGCTTCAATGGTTGACAGTGAGGGGGGAATAACAGTAAATGATAAAGAGGTTCATTAGAAACAGGGGCGTCCCCAGGGGGGGGTGGGGGGTTCAACCCCCTCCCCCGAAAGTTTTCTTTTGCTTGCGTATATATGCATGCACATTACAAACGCACAGACGAACATACATAAAGTATGGTTGAACCCCCCCCAAAAGAAAAATTTTCTGGCTACGCCCCTGATTAGAAACGTGGATGAGCATTTCTTTTTTAGGGCTCTTCCGCCGCCATCTTGAATTTAGGTCCGGGACCGAGTAAGTGCCCCCCCCCCCTCCAAATCTGGTCGGATTATCCTTCACTGTAAGGGGGGCGCTTGCTCGGCATTTTACGGTAAATAATGTTGCCAGTTATATGTAACTATTTTTGCTGAACCATTTGAGCTTAAGTTTCACATAGAAATGGCACTTTGAAGTCTGTTTCTGTGTGTTATCACATTTCTAACTATTGCTCATTAGTTTCGTCCATAAAAATCCATCGTGGAAGATGCCTGAGGTGATGCCACTCAAAGACTTTTCCATTCTGGTGAAATGCAATGGTGGAACCCTTTTTCACTGGTATGGCAAGAAACCTTAAATGTGGTATGAACATTGAGGGGTTGATCTTTTACCTGGAAGATGGCACTCCTATTATTATTATTATTATTATTATTTTATTAATTTATTTTACCCTCGGGGCTTTACAGCATTGTAGAGGGGAGGGGGAAAAAAACAAAACACACATGTAAAAAAACTAACCAAAGCACAGAAAGAACTAAAGATTCATTAATAATTAGAAAAACAAGAAAAAATGGCATTATGAAATACAAGTCATGAAAACAATGAGGCACTATAACATGAGCGGCGTTCAATGCTTATTACATAGAAGATGTTAATGCCTGACTGAATGCGTCAGGCTTAGTAATACTGGCGATTGATGCTGATAGAAGATTCCAGTCACAACATGTGTTTGGAAAAAAAGATTGGGAAAAGGTGAATGTGTTACTTAGGAGGGATAAGCACTTTGTTGGGGTGATCTATGCGGAATGATATGAAAGATGCAGGCTGTATTAAACGCGATTTTATATTGTGATTGTGATGGTATATTTTATGAAAGGCACAAAGGCGAGCTATTTTTCTGTGCGTGACAAGCGGAGGGAGATTAAGTCTAAACTTCATGGCAGTTACACTGGATGTTCGATGATAGTTGGAAAGAATGAAACATGACGACCGGTTTTGAATAGCCTCTAACTTGTTAGCGAGTGTTACATGGCCATGATTCCATACACATGCGGCGTACTCTAGTAAAGGACGAATGTAGGTGATGTACAGCTGTTTCTTTAAAAATGTTGGCGCAACAGGGAAGTTTCATTTTAGATAACCGAGCATGCGATTAGACTTGGATGTGATGTGATTAATGTGGTCGGACCATGATAGCGAGTTAGTAATGTGAACACCGAGATACTTATATGTACGGACATATTCAAGTGGGATTGCGTTCAAACTGTAGGAATAGTTAGCGATAGATGTGTGGTTACGTGAAACTCTCACTGCTTTAAATTTAGTGTAATGAAGGTAGTGGACATGCGGCTTAGGTAGTGGACATGCGGCTTGACCTAGAGAGAAGACAAGGACGACGACGAGCGATCGCTACCTGTGCTGCTAGTTAGTCCTTGTCGGAGTAAAACCGGTGTCCAGTTGTCGCGACTCCTACGTTTAACACACCCTCGTTTGAATTGGTGGAGGTGCGGGGTACGCCTGGTCTTCATCCTGGAACTGCTGGAGCTGCGTAGCCGGAGACTACCGCGATCCGTCACGATGGCTGATGCGGGACCGTCCCAGGGCGCTCCCGATGCCGCACCAACGCCTGTTTTCTGCCATGGCGCCCTCCGGCAGCGTGATCCTCCCATATTCAGTGGTACAGATGAGCACGATGTGGAAGACTGGCTTGCCGAGTATGAGCTGGTGGCCGCTTGCAATAAGTGGGATGCCAGCGACAAGCTGACTAACCTGAACTTCTACTTGACCGACGTTGCAAAACTCTGGTACAAGCATCACCAAACCGATTGCACCACCTGGTCGGATTTCACGACAACGTTCACGGAGGTCTTTGGACGCCCTGCTGTACGTCGGCTTCGAGCTGAACAGCGCTTGCGTGGCAGAGTCCAAAGACAGGGTGAAACGTTCACGAGCTACATTGAGGATGTGCTCTCGCTTTGCAAGCTCGTCGACTCATCCCTTTTACGAAGCAGGCAAGGTCAAGCACATCCTGAAAGGCATTGATGACGATGCATTCCAGGTACTTGCCGCGAAAAGTCCTCGAACGGTTGCCGATGTCATACAGCTCTGCCAGAGTTACGATGAGCTGCGCAGGCAGCGCGCTTCCACACGTGGCGTTGCTCAAGATATCTCAGACTTTCATCTCTGGGCATGCGCCGTGACGGCGCCGACCACACGGCTTTGCTTCCGCAGATAAAACGGTTCATTCGTGAGGAAGTCGCACGGCAACTCTCTATCATCACGACCAGATCGGAGCTGATGGCGTCCTTGACGCCTTCTCTTCGTCAAGTCATCGAGACGCAAGTTGCCGAAGCATTGCCCTCTAGTTCGACTCCGTTGCCTGTTGCGGCTCCACTCACCTACGCTGCCGTTGCTGCTCGAGCGTGTGCTCTGCCGCCCCCTGCCGCCTACCAAGCTACTGGCAGAGTTTACCCGTCTCAGCCACTACCGACACGTCCACCTTCAGCACCTTATTCAGCAAACGGTGCCCCTGCCCTCAACCCATGGCGCACGCAGGATAATCGGCCCATTTGTTTCTTCTGTGGCATTCCAGGTCACGTCGCTCGCCACTGCCGCCGGCGCAGCTTTCCTCTTCGTGACAGTGCAGGGGCCTCAAACTACGTTCAGCCTCAGCCTCCCTATGCCATAGCCTCCAACTACGTTCACGCTCAACCTCCCTATGCCGTTCCTGCTGATCCGCTTCCGGACCCGACGACCAGTCACCGACCATCCGGTGCACGCCGGTCACCTTCTCCTCGTCGCCGATCTATCTCCCCGATGCTACGTCACCGCAGCCCGCCACGAGGGGAAAACTGACAGCCGCAGTTCCGGAGGCAAGAGCTGCGTTACTGTCGAATATTTCAAGACCTAATCTTTGTCCTCCGAACGAAATCGAACTATCTGTAGATGGCGTCAATGTACGTGCCCTTGTCGACACCGGAGCAGCTGTATCTGTTATTAGCGAAAAACTCTGCCGCAATTTGAACAAGGTGACCACCCCTTACCGATATCTCTTTGCGAACGGCTACGTCACACCACATTCAGCCGTCGGCATTGTGCACCGCGAGAGTCATTATTCAAGGTGTCATGTATGTCGTCGAATTCGTTGTCCTGTTCCGTTCCTCGCACGACGTTATTCCTGGATGGAATTTCCTATCGTCAAATTCTGCTCTAGTGGACTGCGCCCGTTCTGAACTAACATTATCTGTGCCGTGCGTCGACCCGAAGACGCCCATCTAGTAAAGTGTTTGCAGCTTCAGACGTCACCATTGCACCGTTCCCGCCGCTCTCATTCCGGTCTCCTGTGACCCTATTGCGACAGTACCTGTTCTGTTTACGCCATCAGTCAGTGCCACGCGCCGTCGGAACGTCTTGCTTCCATTCGCCGTTGTCGCATTCGACAAGGGTTATTCTGAGATGTACGTGTGTAATCCTTCGGCTAGCGCTTCATTAGTACTCGTGGGGAATGTCTCGGAGACTACGAAGTTTTCGACTGCGTTCTCCCCGCTGCTATGCCCGACCCTGCGGTCTCAGTCTCGATTTGTGCTGTCACACCACCTACTGTGACCACTGACCATGAAGAAGTTTTCTCGAACGCCATTGATCCTGAGCTCACGCCCAACCAACGCGGAGAAATCATTCACCTTTTACAGCGTTTTCGCGCTTCATTCGATTGCGACCAGCCATCCTTAGGCCGAACATCAACAGTCGTTCACACTATTGACACCGGCCAGCAAGCCCCACTACGACAGCGTCCCTACCGCGTGTCGTCTGCTGAACGCCGTTCATCAACCAACAAGTGGACGACATGATGCAACGTGGCATCATCGAGCCATCCAACAGTCCCTGGGCTTCGCCGGTGGTCCTCGTTAAGAAAAAAGACGGGTCCATCAGGTTCTGCGTCGACTACCGCAGACTCAACAAAATTACGTGCAAAGACGTGTACTATCTACCCCGTATTGATGACGCATTGGACTGCCTACAGGGAGCGGAGTTCTTTTCTTCACTGGATTTACGTTCCGGCTATTGGCAGGTGCCGATGGCAGAGGCCGACCGCCCGAAGACGGCCTTTGTCACCCGACGGGCTCTACGAATTCACCATTATGCCCTTCGGCCTCTGCAACGCGCCGGCCACTTTTGAAAGAATGATGGACGCTACTCTTCGCGGTCTGAAATGGAACACCTGTCTTTGCTACTTAGACGACATTGTGGTATTTTCAACTGACTTCGCGTCCCATCTTACTCGCCTCGAGCAAGTCCTGACGTGCCTCGCCACGGCGGGTCTTCAACTTAATTTGAAGAAATGCCACTTCGCTGCCCGCAAGCTTACCATCCTCGGTCACGTGGTTTCAAAAGACGGTGTCCTTCCGGACCCTGCGAAACTTAGTGCCGTTGCTGCGTTCCTGAAACCGACCACCGTTAAAGAGCTTTGAAGCTTCATTGGTTTGTGCTCTTATTTCCGACGCTTCATCCGTGACTTTGCTTCAATCATGGCCCCTTTGACCAACCTTCTCGCTGGCAGTTCTGATCTGTCAGCCTGGTCACTGCCCCGCCAATACTACGACATTTTGATCCGTCAGCACCAACAGAGCTTCACACTGACGCTAGTGGCGTCGGGCTTGGTGCGTACTTGCCCAACGCAAAGGTGGCTTTGAAGAGTACGTCGTTGCTTACGCCAGCCGCACGCTCACAAAAGCTGAGAAAAACTACTCAGTCACAGAAAAAGAGTGTCTTGCCATTATATGGGCAATTGGAAAATTTCGCCCATACCTGTACGGACGTCCCTTTGACATTGTGACCGATCATCATGCGCTATGCTGGCTATCTTCGCTAAAAGATCCGAATGGTCGGCTCGCTCGCTGGGCATTGCGCCTGCAAGAATTCGACATCCGTGTTATTTACCGTTCTGGTCGGAAATGCTGATGCGGATGCCCTATCCCGCTCACCTTTGCTTGCGGAGCCGTCTGCTCATCTATTTCGTGGGCGGTGCCTTGGCCATCAACATTTCCGACATGCCTTCCGAGCAATGTAAAGACCCCTGCATCACCTCGCTTCTCGACTTCCTCTCAAAAAAGACGCCTTCTCCTGTCTCTCGGACGCTTCGGCGCCAAGCCAACACTTCGCCATTCGAGATAACCTCCTCTACCGCCGCAGCTACAACTCGATTGGCCGAAAGTGGCTGCTTGTTATTCCTCGGCAACTCCGCTCCGACATCTGCGCCACGGTTCACGATGATCCACAATGCGGTCACGCTGGTGTCTTAAAGACATACACCGCCTGCACCTTCGGTACTACTGGCGCGGTATGTACCGTTTCGTTCGCCAGTAAATCCGGTCGTGCCCTACGTGCCAACGACGCAAGACGCCACCTCAACATATCGCCGGCACGTTACAACCACTACCGTGTCCAGCCCGACCTTTTGATCGCGTGGGCATTGACTTATACGGCCCCCTTCCTTACACTCCGTGCGGCAACCGCTGGGTTATAGTAGCCATCGATCACTTGACGCGGTATACTGAAACATCAGCGCTAATTTTGCTACCGCAAAAGACGTCGCTGGCTTCATACTCCGGAACATTGTCTTAAGGCATGGAGCGCCTCGAGAATTACTCAGCGACCGCGGCCGTGTTTTTCTGTCCGATGCTATTACAGCCTTGCTGAAGGAGTGTCGCATCATACACCCGCACTACCACGGCGTATCATCCCCAAACTAATGGGATGACGGAGCGTTTCGACCGCACCCTTGGCGATATGTTGTCCATGTACGCTTCATCGGACCACACCAATTGGGACAGCATACTACCTTTTGTCACGTATGCATACAACACGGCAACACAAAGCACCACCGGATTCTCACCTTTCTTTCTTCTTTATGGACGTGAACCTTCTTCCACAATGGATACAATTCTTCCGTACCAGCCTGACTCCTCCGAGTTCACAACCGTTTCAAGAGCAGCCGCATATGCCGAAGAATGTCGCCAACTTGCGTTCATTCACATCGCACGACCAAAGTCGTCAGAAACATCGCCATGATGAATCGACTACTGCGACATACTTTGATCCCGGCACTGGTATGGTTGTGGGTTCCGCCTACTCCTGCGGGACTCTCCCACAAGCTATCGTCGAAGTACTGCGGCCCTTATCGGGTACTACAACAAACGTCTGCAGTCAATTACCTCGTGGAGCCGCTCGACGTGTCTTCAGACAAGCGTCGCCGCAGACAAGAAATTGTGTACGTTTCGAGGCTCAAGAAGTACTACGATCCCCTTGTGTGCGCTAGCCCTTAGGTCGCCAGGATGGCTCCCTTATTGCCCGGGAGTGATTGTAATGAAGGTAGTGGACATGCGGCTTAGGTAGTGGACATGCGGCTTGACCTAGAGAGAAGACAAGGACGACG